>NC_058376.1:0-7500 GCF_018350175.1 Felis catus | reverse complement strand
AGGGTTAGGGTTAGGGTTAGGGTTAGGGTTAGGGTTAGGGTTAGGGTTAGGGTTAGGGTTAGGGTTAGGGTTAGGGTTAGGGTTAGGGTTAGGGTTAGGGTTAGGGTTAGGGTTAGGGTTAGGGTTAGGGTTAGGGTTAGGGTTAGGGTTAGGGTTAGGGTTAGGGTTAGGGTTAGGGTTAGGGTTAGGGTTAGGGTTAGGGTTAGGGTTAGGGTTAGGGTTAGGGTTAGGGTTAGGGTTAGGGTTAGGGTTAGGGTTAGGGTTAGGGTTAGGGTTAGGGTTAGGGTTAGGGTTAGGGTTAGGGTTAGGGTTAGGGTTAGGGTTAGGGTTAGGGTTAGGGTTAGGGTTAGGGTTAGGGTTAGGGTTAGGGTTAGGGTTAGGGTTAGGGTTAGGGTTAGGGTTAGGGTTAGGGTTAGGGTTAGGGTTAGGGTTAGGGTTAGGGTTAGGGTTAGGGTTAGGGTTAGGGTTAGGGTTAGGGTTAGGGTTAGGGTTAGGGTTAGGGTTAGGGTTAGGGTTAGGGTTAGGGTTAGGGTTAGGGTTAGGGTTAGGGTTAGGGTTAGGGTTAGGGTTAGGGTTAGGGTTAGGGTTAGGGTTAGGGTTAGGGTTAGGGTTAGGGTTAGGGTTAGGGTTAGGGTTAGGGTTAGGGTTAGGGTTAGGGTTAGGGTTAGGGTTAGGGTTAGGGTTAGGGTTAGGGTTAGGGTTAGGGTTAGGGTTAGGGTTAGGGTTAGGGTTAGGGTTAGGGTTAGGGTTAGGGTTAGGGTTAGGGTTAGGGTTAGGGTTAGGGTTAGGGTTAGGGTTAGGGTTAGGGTTAGGGTTAGGGTTAGGGTTAGGGTTAGGGTTAGGGTTAGGGTTAGGGTTAGGGTTAGGGTTAGGGTTAGGGTTAGGGTTAGGGTTAGGGTTAGGGTTAGGGTTAGGGTTAGGGTTAGGGTTAGGGTTAGGGTTAGGGTTAGGGTTAGGGTTAGGGTTAGGGTTAGGGTTAGGGTTAGGGTTAGGGTTAGGGTTAGGGTTAGGGTTAGGGTTAGGGTTAGGGTTAGGGTTAGGGTTAGGGTTAGGGTTAGGGTTAGGGTTAGGGTTAGGGTTAGGGTTAGGGTTAGGGTTAGGGTTAGGGTTAGGGTTAGGGTTAGGGTTAGGGTTAGGGTTAGGGTTAGGGTTAGGGTTAGGGTTAGGGTTAGGGTTAGGGTTAGGGTTAGGGTTAGGGTTAGGGTTAGGGTTAGGGTTAGGGTTAGGGTTAGGGTTAGGGTTAGGGTTAGGGTTAGGGTTAGGGTTAGGGTTAGGGTTAGGGTTAGGGTTAGGGTTAGGGTTAGGGTTAGGGTTAGGGTTAGGGTTAGGGTTAGGGTTAGGGTTAGGGTTAGGGTTAGGGTTAGGGTTAGGGTTAGGGTTAGGGTTAGGGTTAGGGTTAGGGTTAGGGTTAGGGTTAGGGTTAGGGTTAGGGTTAGGGTTAGGGTTAGGGTTAGGGTTAGGGTTAGGGTTAGGGTTAGGGTTAGGGTTAGGGTTAGGGTTAGGGTTAGGGTTAGGGTTAGGGTTAGGGTTAGGGTTAGGGTTAGGGTTAGGGTTAGGGTTAGGGTTAGGGTTAGGGTTAGGGTTAGGGTTAGGGTTAGGGTTAGGGTTAGGGTTAGGGTTAGGGTTAGGGTTAGGGTTAGGGTTAGGGTTAGGGTTAGGGTTAGGGTTAGGGTTAGGGTTAGGGTTAGGGTTAGGGTTAGGGTTAGGGTTAGGGTTAGGGTTAGGGTTAGGGTTAGGGTTAGGGTTAGGGTTAGGGTTAGGGTTAGGGTTAGGGTTAGGGTTAGGGTTAGGGTTAGGGTTAGGGTTAGGGTTAGGGTTAGGGTTAGGGTTAGGGTTAGGGTTAGGGTTAGGGTTAGGGTTAGGGTTAGGGTTAGGGTTAGGGTTAGGGTTAGGGTTAGGGTTAGGGTTAGGGTTAGGGTTAGGGTTAGGGTTAGGGTTAGGGTTAGGGTTAGGGTTAGGGTTAGGGTTAGGGTTAGGGTTAGGGTTAGGGTTAGGGTTAGGGTTAGGGTTAGGGTTAGGGTTAGGGTTAGGGTTAGGGTTAGGGTTAGGGTTAGGGTTAGGGTTAGGGTTAGGGTTAGGGTTAGGGTTAGGGTTAGGGTTAGGGTTAGGGTTAGGGTTAGGGTTAGGGTTAGGGTTAGGGTTAGGGTTAGGGTTAGGGTTAGGGTTAGGGTTAGGGTTAGGGTTAGGGTTAGGGTTAGGGTTAGGGTTAGGGTTAGGGTTAGGGTTAGGGTTAGGGTTAGGGTTAGGGTTAGGGTTAGGGTTAGGGTTAGGGTTAGGGTTAGGGTTAGGGTTAGGGTTAGGGTTAGGGTTAGGGTTAGGGTTAGGGTTAGGGTTAGGGTTAGGGTTAGGGTTAGGGTTAGGGTTAGGGTTAGGGTTAGGGTTAGGGTTAGGGTTAGGGTTAGGGTTAGGGTTAGGGTTAGGGTTAGGGTTAGGGTTAGGGTTAGGGTTAGGGTTAGGGTTAGGGTTAGGGTTAGGGTTAGGGTTAGGGTTAGGGTTAGGGTTAGGGTTAGGGTTAGGGTTAGGGTTAGGGTTAGGGTTAGGGTTAGGGTTAGGGTTAGGGTTAGGGTTAGGGTTAGGGTTAGGGTTAGGGTTAGGGTTAGGGTTAGGGTTAGGGTTAGGGTTAGGGTTAGGGTTAGGGTTAGGGTTAGGGTTAGGGTTAGGGTTAGGGTTAGGGTTAGGGTTAGGGTTAGGGTTAGGGTTAGGGTTAGGGTTAGGGTTAGGGTTAGGGTTAGGGTTAGGGTTAGGGTTAGGGTTAGGGTTAGGGTTAGGGTTAGGGTTAGGGTTAGGGTTAGGGTTAGGGTTAGGGTTAGGGTTAGGGTTAGGGTTAGGGTTAGGGTTAGGGTTAGGGTTAGGGTTAGGGTTAGGGTTAGGGTTAGGGTTAGGGTTAGGGTTAGGGTTAGGGTTAGGGTTAGGGTTAGGGTTAGGGTTAGGGTTAGGGTTAGGGTTAGGGTTAGGGTTAGGGTTAGGGTTAGGGTTAGGGTTAGGGTTAGGGTTAGGGTTAGGGTTAGGGTTAGGGTTAGGGTTAGGGTTAGGGTTAGGGTTAGGGTTAGGGTTAGGGTTAGGGTTAGGGTTAGGGTTAGGGTTAGGGTTAGGGTTAGGGTTAGGGTTAGGGTTAGGGTTAGGGTTAGGGTTAGGGTTAGGGTTAGGGTTAGGGTTAGGGTTAGGGTTAGGGTTAGGGTTAGGGTTAGGGTTAGGGTTAGGGTTAGGGTTAGGGTTAGGGTTAGGGTTAGGGTTAGGGTTAGGGTTAGGGTTAGGGTTAGGGTTAGGGTTAGGGTTAGGGTTAGGGTTAGGGTTAGGGTTAGGGTTAGGGTTAGGGTTAGGGTTAGGGTTAGGGTTAGGGTTAGGGTTAGGGTTAGGGTTAGGGTTAGGGTTAGGGTTAGGGTTAGGGTTAGGGTTAGGGTTAGGGTTAGGGTTAGGGTTAGGGTTAGGGTTAGGGTTAGGGTTAGGGTTAGGGTTAGGGTTAGGGTTAGGGTTAGGGTTAGGGTTAGGGTTAGGGTTAGGGTTAGGGTTAGGGTTAGGGTTAGGGTTAGGGTTAGGGTTAGGGTTAGGGTTAGGGTTAGGGTTAGGGTTAGGGTTAGGGTTAGGGTTAGGGTTAGGGTTAGGGTTAGGGTTAGGGTTAGGGTTAGGGTTAGGGTTAGGGTTAGGGTTAGGGTTAGGGTTAGGGTTAGGGTTAGGGTTAGGGTTAGGGTTAGGGTTAGGGTTAGGGTTAGGGTTAGGGTTAGGGTTAGGGTTAGGGTTAGGGTTAGGGTTAGGGTTAGGGTTAGGGTTAGGGTTAGGGTTAGGGTTAGGGTTAGGGTTAGGGTTAGGGTTAGGGTTAGGGTTAGGGTTAGGGTTAGGGTTAGGGTTAGGGTTAGGGTTAGGGTTAGGGTTAGGGTTAGGGTTAGGGTTAGGGTTAGGGTTAGGGTTAGGGTTAGGGTTAGGGTTAGGGTTAGGGTTAGGGTTAGGGTTAGGGTTAGGGTTAGGGTTAGGGTTAGGGTTAGGGTTAGGGTTAGGGTTAGGGTTAGGGTTAGGGTTAGGGTTAGGGTTAGGGTTAGGGTTAGGGTTAGGGTTAGGGTTAGGGTTAGGGTTAGGGTTAGGGTTAGGGTTAGGGTTAGGGTTAGGGTTAGGGTTAGGGTTAGGGTTAGGGTTAGGGTTAGGGTTAGGGTTAGGGTTAGGGTTAGGGTTAGGGTTAGGGTTAGGGTTAGGGTTAGGGTTAGGGTTAGGGTTAGGGTTAGGGTTAGGGTTAGGGTTAGGGTTAGGGTTAGGGTTAGGGTTAGGGTTAGGGTTAGGGTTAGGGTTAGGGTTAGGGTTAGGGTTAGGGTTAGGGTTAGGGTTAGGGTTAGGGTTAGGGTTAGGGTTAGGGTTAGGGTTAGGGTTAGGGTTAGGGTTAGGGTTAGGGTTAGGGTTAGGGTTAGGGTTAGGGTTAGGGTTAGGGTTAGGGTTAGGGTTAGGGTTAGGGTTAGGGTTAGGGTTAGGGTTAGGGTTAGGGTTAGGGTTAGGGTTAGGGTTAGGGTTAGGGTTAGGGTTAGGGTTAGGGTTAGGGTTAGGGTTAGGGTTAGGGTTAGGGTTAGGGTTAGGGTTAGGGTTAGGGTTAGGGTTAGGGTTAGGGTTAGGGTTAGGGTTAGGGTTAGGGTTAGGGTTAGGGTTAGGGTTAGGGTTAGGGTTAGGGTTAGGGTTAGGGTTAGGGTTAGGGTTAGGGTTAGGGTTAGGGTTAGGGTTAGGGTTAGGGTTAGGGTTAGGGTTAGGGTTAGGGTTAGGGTTAGGGTTAGGGTTAGGGTTAGGGTTAGGGTTAGGGTTAGGGTTAGGGTTAGGGTTAGGGTTAGGGTTAGGGTTAGGGTTAGGGTTAGGGTTAGGGTTAGGGTTAGGGTTAGGGTTAGGGTTAGGGTTAGGGTTAGGGTTAGGGTTAGGGTTAGGGTTAGGGTTAGGGTTAGGGTTAGGGTTAGGGTTAGGGTTAGGGTTAGGGTTAGGGTTAGGGTTAGGGTTAGGGTTAGGGTTAGGGTTAGGGTTAGGGTTAGGGTTAGGGTTAGGGTTAGGGTTAGGGTTAGGGTTAGGGTTAGGGTTAGGGTTAGGGTTAGGGTTAGGGTTAGGGTTAGGGTTAGGGTTAGGGTTAGGGTTAGGGTTAGGGTTAGGGTTAGGGTTAGGGTTAGGGTTAGGGTTAGGGTTAGGGTTAGGGTTAGGGTTAGGGTTAGGGTTAGGGTTAGGGTTAGGGTTAGGGTTAGGGTTAGGGTTAGGGTTAGGGTTAGGGTTAGGGTTAGGGTTAGGGTTAGGGTTAGGGTTAGGGTTAGGGTTAGGGTTAGGGTTAGGGTTAGGGTTAGGGTTAGGGTTAGGGTTAGGGTTAGGGTTAGGGTTAGGGTTAGGGTTAGGGTTAGGGTTAGGGTTAGGGTTAGGGTTAGGGTTAGGGTTAGGGTTAGGGTTAGGGTTAGGGTTAGGGTTAGGGTTAGGGTTAGGGTTAGGGTTAGGGTTAGGGTTAGGGTTAGGGTTAGGGTTAGGGTTAGGGTTAGGGTTAGGGTTAGGGTTAGGGTTAGGGTTAGGGTTAGGGTTAGGGTTAGGGTTAGGGTTAGGGTTAGGGTTAGGGTTAGGGTTAGGGTTAGGGTTAGGGTTAGGGTTAGGGTTAGGGTTAGGGTTAGGGTTAGGGTTAGGGTTAGGGTTAGGGTTAGGGTTAGGGTTAGGGTTAGGGTTAGGGTTAGGGTTAGGGTTAGGGTTAGGGTTAGGGTTAGGGTTAGGGTTAGGGTTAGGGTTAGGGTTAGGGTTAGGGTTAGGGTTAGGGTTAGGGTTAGGGTTAGGGTTAGGGTTAGGGTTAGGGTTAGGGTTAGGGTTAGGGTTAGGGTTAGGGTTAGGGTTAGGGTTAGGGTTAGGGTTAGGGTTAGGGTTAGGGTTAGGGTTAGGGTTAGGGTTAGGGTTAGGGTTAGGGTTAGGGTTAGGGTTAGGGTTAGGGTTAGGGTTAGGGTTAGGGTTAGGGTTAGGGTTAGGGTTAGGGTTAGGGTTAGGGTTAGGGTTAGGGTTAGGGTTAGGGTTAGGGTTAGGGTTAGGGTTAGGGTTAGGGTTAGGGTTAGGGTTAGGGTTAGGGTTAGGGTTAGGGTTAGGGTTAGGGTTAGGGTTAGGGTTAGGGTTAGGGTTAGGGTTAGGGTTAGGGTTAGGGTTAGGGTTAGGGTTAGGGTTAGGGTTAGGGTTAGGGTTAGGGTTAGGGTTAGGGTTAGGGTTAGGGTTAGGGTTAGGGTTAGGGTTAGGGTTAGGGTTAGGGTTAGGGTTAGGGTTAGGGTTAGGGTTAGGGTTAGGGTTAGGGTTAGGGTTAGGGTTAGGGTTAGGGTTAGGGTTAGGGTTAGGGTTAGGGTTAGGGTTAGGGTTAGGGTTAGGGTTAGGGTTAGGGTTAGGGTTAGGGTTAGGGTTAGGGTTAGGGTTAGGGTTAGGGTTAGGGTTAGGGTTAGGGTTAGGGTTAGGGTTAGGGTTAGGGTTAGGGTTAGGGTTAGGGTTAGGGTTAGGGTTAGGGTTAGGGTTAGGGTTAGGGTTAGGGTTAGGGTTAGGGTTAGGGTTAGGGTTAGGGTTAGGGTTAGGGTTAGGGTTAGGGTTAGGGTTAGGGTTAGGGTTAGGGTTAGGGTTAGGGTTAGGGTTAGGGTTAGGGTTAGGGTTAGGGTTAGGGTTAGGGTTAGGGTTAGGGTTAGGGTTAGGGTTAGGGTTAGGGTTAGGGTTAGGGTTAGGGTTAGGGTTAGGGTTAGGGTTAGGGTTAGGGTTAGGGTTAGGGTTAGGGTTAGGGTTAGGGTTAGGGTTAGGGTTAGGGTTAGGGTTAGGGTTAGGGTTAGGGTTAGGGTTAGGGTTAGGGTTAGGGTTAGGGTTAGGGTTAGGGTTAGGGTTAGGGTTAGGGTTAGGGTTAGGGTTAGGGTTAGGGTTAGGGTTAGGGTTAGGGTTAGGGTTAGGGTTAGGGTTAGGGTTAGGGTTAGGGTTAGGGTTAGGGTTAGGGTTAGGGTTAGGGTTAGGGTTAGGGTTAGGGTTAGGGTTAGGGTTAGGGTTAGGGTTAGGGTTAGGGTTAGGGTTAGGGTTAGGGTTAGGGTTAGGGTTAGGGTTAGGGTTAGGGTTAGGGTTAGGGTTAGGTTATGTTAGGGTTAGGTTAGGGTTAACTTTAGGGTTAAATTTAACTTTAACTTTAGGGTTAATTTTATTTAAATTTAACTTTAATTTAACTTTAACTTTAACTTTAACTTTAACTTTTAACTTAAATTTAACTTTAACTTAACTTTTAAATTTAACTTTAACTTTAACTTTAAATTTAACTTTAACTTTAAATTTAACTTTAACTTTAATTTAACTTTAACTTTAACTTTAACTTTAACTTTAACTTTAACTTTAACTTTTAATTTAACTTTAACTTTAACTTTAACTTTAACTTTAACTTTAACTTTAACTTTAACTTTAACTTTAACTTTAACTTTAACTTTAACTTTAACTTTAAATTTAACTTTAACTTTAACTTTAACTTTAACTTTAACTTTAACTTTAACTTTAACTTTAACTTTAACTTTAACTTTA